>NW_027461747.1:387422-397422 GCF_050947455.1 Rhinoderma darwinii
TGTAACGGTGGTGACCGGACTAGGTTAATAATGACTAAAATTGTTTTTTTTTATATTGCACCCATGGGGGGGATAGAGGAGCCATGGGGAAGCTGTGCAAGACCGGAGGCAGCCGTGTACGAGCTCCGCAGCGCCCGTTGCAGACTTCCAGGTTTCGAGCGGTAGACGCGGCCACCTCATGCCGACCTCCTGGAAGTCCCCGTCGGCCTCGCTCGCGGGTCGGTCCCGCTGATTTTTCTACCTTCTTAATAAAAAAATCTTTTTTTTTTTTTTGCATTTTCGGAAGCCTCAAGCCCACCTGGAGTTGCACGAGCAAGGCCACGTCGGCGTCTCCTTCCGAAAGCGGCCGGAGCCAGCTCCGTGTATGAGCGGTGTGTGCCTGCCTATTGCAGCCGTGGAGGGATAGAGGAGCCATGGGGAAGCTGTGCCAGCCCGGGGGCAGCCGTGTACGAGCTCCGCAGCGCCCGCGGCGAGTCCCGTTGTGTCCACCCGGCTGACAAGCACTTCCGCCCCGCCAATGATGCATGTCAGCTTCGGGGAGCCAGCTCCGCGTATGAGCGGTGTGTGCCTGCCTATTGCACCTGTGGGGGGATAGAGGGGCCCCGTAGGAGCTTGTGCATACCGGCAGCTTGCTTGTGGGAGCTGTGGTTCGCCCGTGGCGAGTCCCGTTGTGTCCACCCGGCTGACAAGCACTTCCGCCCCGCCAATGATGCATGTCAGCTTCGGGGAGCCAGCTCCGCGTATGAGCGGTGTGTGCCTGCCTATTGCACCTGTGGGGGGATAGAGGGGCCCCGTAGGAGCTTGTGCATACCGGCAGCTAGCTTGTGGGAGCTGTGGTTCGCCCGTGGCGAGTCCCGTTGTGTCCACCCGGCTGACAAGCACTTCCGCCCCGCCAATGATGCATGTCAGCTTCGGGGAGCCAGCTCCGCGTATGAGCGGTGTGTGCCTGCCTATTGCACCTGTGGGGGGATAGAGGGGCCCCGTAGGAGCTTGTGCATACCGGCAGCTTGCTTGTGGGAGCTGTGGTTCGCCCGTGGCGAGTCCCGTTGTGTCCACCCGGCTGACAAGCACTTCCGCCCCGCCAATGATGCATGTCAGCTTCGGGGAGCCAGCTCCGCGTATGAGCGGTGTGTGCCTGCCTATTGCACCTGTGGGGGGATAGAGGGGCCCCGTAGGAGCTTGTGCATACCGGCAGCTAGCTTGTGGGAGCTGTGGTTCGCCCGTGGCGAGTCCCGTTGTGTCCACCCGGCTGACAAGCACTTCCGCCCCGCCAATGATGCATGTCAGCTTCGGGGAGCCAGCTCCGCGTATGAGCGGTGTGTGCCTGCCTATTGCACCTGTGGGGGGATAGAGGGGCCCCGTAGGAGCTTGTGCATACCGGCAGCTTGCTTGTGGGAGCTGTGGTTCGCCCGTGGCGAGTCCCGTTGTGTCCACCCGGCTGACAAGCACTTCCGCCCCGCCAATGATGCATGTCAGCTTCGGGGAGCCAGCTCCGCGTATGAGCGGTGTGTGCCTGCCTATTGCACCTGTGGGGGGATAGAGGGGCCCCGTAGGAGCTTGTGCATACCGGCAGCTTGCTTGTGGGAGCTGTGGTTCGCCCGTGGCGAGTCCCGTTGTGTCCACCCGGCTGACAAGCACTTCCGCCCCGCCAATGATGCATGTCAGCTTCGGGGAGCCAGCTCCGCGTATGAGCGGTGTGTGCCTGCCTATTGCACCTGTGGGGGGATAGAGGGGCCCCGTAGGAGCTTGTGCATACCGGCAGCTTGCTTGTGGGAGCTGTGGTTCGCCCGTGGCGAGTCCCGTTGTGTCCACCCGGCTGATAAGCACTTCCGCCCCGCCAATGATGCATGTCAGCTTCGGGGAGCCAGCTCCGCGTATGAGCGGTGTGTGCCTGCCAATTGCACCTGTGGGGGGATAGAGGGGCCCCGTGGGAGCTGCTGGATGCCGGCAGCTTGCTTGTGGGAGCTGTGGTTCGCCCGTGGCGAGTCCCGTTGTGTCCACCCGGCTGATAAGCACTTCCGCCCCGCCAATGATGCATGTCAGCTTCGGGGAGCCAGCTCCGCGTATGAGCGGTGTGTGCCTGCCAATTGCACCTGTGGGGGGATAGAGGGGCCCCGTGGGAGCTGCTGGATGCCGGCAGCTTCCTTGTGGGAGCTCCACAGCGCCCGCGGTCCTCTGCGGACTTCCAGGGCAAGAGCGGTAGGAGCCTCCACCTCATGCCGACCTCCTGGAAGTCCCCGTCGGCCTAGCTCGCGGGTCGGCCCCGCTGTTTTTTTTTTTTACCTTCTTAATAAAAAAACTTTTTTTTTTTATGGTATTTTCGGAAGCCCCAAGCCCACCTGCATTTGCACGAGCAAGGCCACCTCGGTTACTCCTACCGAAAGCGGCCGGGAGCCAGCTCGGTGTACGAGCGGCGTGTGCCTGCCTATTGCAGCCGTGGGGGGATAGAGGAGCCATGGGGAAGCTGTGCCAGCCCGGGGGCAGCCCTGTACGAGCTCCACAGCGCCCGCGGCGAGTCCCGTCGTGTCCACCCGGCTGACAAGCACTTCCGGTCCGCGAGTGATGCATGACAGCGGCCGGGAGCCAGCTCCGCGTATCAGCGGCGTGTGCCGGCCTTTTGCACCCGTGGGGGGATAGAGGGGCCCCGTGGGAGCTTGTACATGCCGGCAGCTTCCTTGTGGGAGCTCCACAGCGCCCGCGGCGAGTCCCGTAGTTCACCCGCCCGACATGCACTTCCGGTCCGCGACGGACTTCCAGGGCTCAAGCGGTAGGTGCGGCCACCTCATGCCGACCTCCTGGAACTCCCCCTCGGCCTGGCTCGCGTGTCTGTCTTCATTCACGTTTTGGAGAAAAAACCCTATGAGGTTTTTATTTTGGCCTTCAGCCAAGCAGCCGTTCCAGGAGGCCGGGCATTTTGGCACCTCCCACCGGTGTAATTGGCGAGGTGACACTTTTAGGGGTGTGAATATCTCCTACGCCTGAAATACTGTGAGAGGGAGAACTTGCTCCGCCCCCCAAGTCCAACACTTCCAGGACGAGAGGAGGGCGGGAGGCGTTCCCTGCTTAGGCCGAATGCGGCTTCCAGGGAGATAGCGGCACCAAGCCGCCCTCTCACGCCGCTGCCCTGGATGTCCCCGTCGGCCTCGCTCGCGGGTTGGTCCCGCTGTTTTTTTTTTACCTTCTTAATAAAAATTATTTTTTTTTTTTATGCCATTTTCTGAAGTCCCAAGCCCACCTGGAGTTGCACGAGCCCGGCCACCTCGGTGACTCCTACCGAAAGCGGCCGGGAGCCATCTCCGAGTATGAGCGGCGTGTGCCTGCCTATTGCACCCGTGGGGGGATAGAGGGGCCCCGTGGGAGCTGCTGCATGCCGGCAGCTTCCTTGTGGGAGCTCCACAGCGCCCGCGGTCCTCTGCGGACTTCCAGGGCAAGAGCGGTAGGAGCCTCCACCTCATGCCGACCTCCTGGAAGTCCCCGTCGGCCTAGCTCGCGGGTCGGTCCCGCTGTTTTTTTTTTTACCTTCTTAATAAAAAAATCTTTTTTTTTTTATGGTATTTTCGGAAGCCCCAAGCCCACCTGCATTTGCACGAGCAAGGCCACCTCGGTGACTCCTACCGAAAGCGGCCGGGAGCCACCTCGGTGTACGAGCGGCGTGTGCCTGCCTATTGCACCCGTGGGGGGATAGAGGAGCCATGGGGAAGCCGTGCCAGCCCGGGGGCAGCAGTGTACGAGCTCCGTAGCGCCCTGCGGTCCTCGGCGGACTTCCAGGGCAAGAGCGGTAGGCGCGGCCACCTCATGCCGACCTCCTGGAAGTCCCCGTCGGCCTGGCTCGCGTCTCGGTCCCGCTGTGTGTTTTACCTTCATAATAAAAAAAACTTTTTTTTTTTATGGTATTTTCTGAAGTCCCAAGCCGACCTGCAGTTGCAGGAGCTCGGCCACCTCGGCAACTCCTACCGAAAGCCGTGAAATAGGAAGTACAAACGGGAGCTGCTCCCGTTCCAAGCCGGGAAGGACTTCCATGGTGTGACCGGTAGGTAGTGACACCTCCTGCCGGCCTCCTGGAAGTCCCGGTCGGCCTCGCTCGCAGGTCTGTCTTCATTGACGTTTTGGAGGAAAAACCCTATGAGGTTTTTATTTTGGGCTTCAGCCGGGCAGCAGTTCCAGGAGCCCGGGTAAGTTGGCACCTTACCCCGGTGTATTTGAGGTGGTGACACTTTTAGGGGTGCGAATATCTCCTTCACCTGAAATCCTGTGAGAGGGCATTTCTGCTCCGCGTTCCAAGTCCCTACGGTTCTTCCTAGCGGGAAGTCCTAACCGTTTGTGGCCGAGAAGGACTTCCATGGTGTGACCGGTATGTAGTGGCACGTCATGCCGGCCTCCTGGAAGTCCCCGTCGGCCTCGTTGGCTGGTCGGTCCGGTGCACCTGGACTTCCACGAAAGAACTTTGGTGCATTCTTTCTGGAGTCCCAGGCCGACCAGCAGTTGTAGGAGCTCGGCCACGTTGGCGAGTCCAACCGAGAGTACCGTGAAGGAGGACGTGCTGCACGTTCTAGCGGGAGCTGCACCTGGTCCAACCCGAGAAGGACTTCCATGGTGTGACCGGTATGTAGTGGCACGTCATGCCGGCCTCCTGGAAGTCCCCGTCGGCCTGGCTGGCAGGTCTGTCTTCATTGACGTTTTGGAGGAAAAACCCTATGAGGTTTTTATTTTGGGCTTCAGCCGGGCAGCAGTTCCAGGAGCCCGGGTAAGTTGGCACCTTACCCCGGTGTATTTGAGGTGGTGACACTTTTAGGGGTGCGAATATCTCCTTCACCTGAAATCCTGTGAGAGGGCATTTCTGCTCCGCGTTCCAAGTCCCTACGGTTCTTCCTAGCGGGAAGTCCTAACCGTTTGTGGCCGAGAAGGACTTCCATGGTGTGACCGGTATGTAGTGGCACGTCATGCCGGCCTCCTGGAAGTCCCCGTCGGCCTCGTTGGCTGGTCGGTCCGGTGCACCTGGACTTCCACGAAAGAACTTTGGTGCATTCTTTCTGGAGTCCCAGGCCGACCAGCAGTTGTAGGAGCTCGGCCACGTTGGCGAGTCCAACCGAGAGTACCGTGAAGGAGGACGTGCTGCACGTTCTAGCGGGAGCTGCACCTGGTCCAACCCGAGAAGGACTTCCATGGTGTGACCGGTATGTAGTGGCACGTCATGCCGGCCTCCTGGAAGTCCCCGTCGGCCTGGCTGGCAGGTCTGTCTTCATTGACGTTTTGGAGGAAAAACCCTATGAGGTTTTTATTTTGGGCTTCAGCCGGGCAGCAGTTCCAGGAGCCCGGGTAAGTTGGCACCTTACCCCGGTGTATTTGAGGTGGTGACACTTTTAGGGGTGCGAATATCTCCTTCACCTGAAATCCTGTGAGAGGGCATTTCTGCTCCGCGTTCCAAGTCCCTACGGTTCTTCCTAGCGGGAAGTCCTAACCGTTTGTGGCCGAGAAGGACTTCCATGGTGTGACCGGTATGTAGTGGCACGTCATGCCGGCCTCCTGGAAGTCCCCGTCGGCCTCGTTGGCTGGTCGGTCCGGTGCACCTGGACTTCCACGAAAGAACTTTGGTGCATTCTTTCTGGAGTCCCAGGCCGACCAGCAGTTGTAGGAGCTCGGCCACGTTGGCGAGTCCAACCGAGAGTACCGTGAAGGAGGACGTGCTGCACGTTCTAGCGGGAGCTGCACCTGGTCCAACCCGAGAAGGACTTCCATGGTGTGACCGGTATGTAGTGGCACGTCATGCCGGCCTCCTGGAAGTCCCCGTCGGCCTGGCTGGCAGGTCTGTCTTCATTGACGTTTTGGAGGAAAAACCCTATGAGGTTTTTATTTTGGGCTTCAGCCGGGCAGCAGTTCCAGGAGCCCGGGTAAGTTGGCACCTTACCCCGGTGTATTTGAGGTGGTGACACTTTTAGGGGTGCGAATATCTCCTTCACCTGAAATCCTGTGAGAGGGCATTTCTGCTCCGCGTTCCAAGTCCCTACGGTTCTTCCTAGCGGGAAGTCCTAACCGTTTGTGGCCGAGAAGGACTTCCATGGTGTGACCGGTATGTAGTGGCACGTCATGCCGGCCTCCTGGAAGTCCCCGTCGGCCTCGTTGGCTGGTCGGTCCGGTGCACCTGGACTTCCACGAAAGAACTTTGGTGCATTCTTTCTGGAGTCCCAGGCCGACCAGCAGTTGTAGGAGCTCGGCCACGTTGGCGAGTCCAACCGAGAGTACCGTGAAGGAGGACGTGCTGCACGTTCTAGCGGGAGCTGCACCTGGTCCAACCCGAGAAGGACTTCCATGGTGTGACCGGTATGTAGTGGCACGTCATGCCGGCCTCCTGGAAGTCCCCGTCGGCCTGGCTGGCAGGTCTGTCTTCATTGACGTTTTGGAGGAAAAACCCTATGAGGTTTTTATTTTGGGCTTCAGCCGGGCAGCAGTTCCAGGAGCCCGGGTAAGTTGGCACCTTACCCCGGTGTATTTGAGGTGGTGACACTTTTAGGGGTGCGAATATCTCCTTCACCTGAAATCCTGTGAGAGGGCATTTCTGCTCCGCGTTCCAAGTCCCTACGGTTCTTCCTAGCGGGAAGTCCTAACCGTTTGTGGCCGAGAAGGACTTCCATGGTGTGACCGGTATGTAGTGGCACGTCATGCCGGCCTCCTGGAAGTCCCCGTCGGCCTCGTTGGCTGGTCGGTCCGGTGCACCTGGACTTCCACGAAAGAACTTTGGTGCATTCTTTCTGGAGTCCCAGGCCGACCAGCAGTTGTAGGAGCTCGGCCACGTTGGCGAGTCCAACCGAGAGTACCGTGAAGGAGGACGTGCTGCACGTTCTAGCGGGAGCTGCACCTGGTCCAACCCGAGAAGGACTTCCATGGTGTGACCGGTATGTAGTGGCACGTCATGCCGGCCTCCTGGAAGTCCCCGTCGGCCTGGCTGGCAGGTCTGTCTTCATTGACGTTTTGGAGGAAAAACCCTATGAGGTTTTTATTTTGGGCTTCAGCCGGGCAGCAGTTCCAGGAGCCCGGGTAAGTTGGCACCTTACCCCGGTGTATTTGAGGTGGTGACACTTTTAGGGGTGCGAATATCTCCTTCACCTGAAATCCTGTGAGAGGGCATTTCTGCTCCGCGTTCCAAGTCCCTACGGTTCTTCCTAGCGGGAAGTCCTAACCGTTTGTGGCCGAGAAGGACTTCCATGGTGTGACCGGTATGTAGTGGCACGTCATGCCGGCCTCCTGGAAGTCCCCGTCGGCCTCGTTGGCTGGTCGGTCCGGTGCACCTGGACTTCCACGAAAGAACTTTGGTGCATTCTTTCTGGAGTCCCAGGCCGACCAGCAGTTGTAGGAGCTCGGCCACGTTGGCGAGTCCAACCGAGAGTACCGTGAAGGAGGACGTGCTGCACGTTCTAGCGGGAGCTGCACCTGGTCCAACCCGAGAAGGACTTCCATGGTGTGACCGGTATGTAGTGGCACGTCATGCCGGCCTCCTGGAAGTCCCCGTCGGCCTGGCTGGCAGGTCTGTCTTCATTGACGTTTTGGAGGAAAAACCCTATGAGGTTTTTATTTTGGGCTTCAGCCGGGCAGCAGTTCCAGGAGCCCGGGTAAGTTGGCACCTTACCCCGGTGTATTTGAGGTGGTGACACTTTTAGGGGTGCGAATATCTCCTTCACCTGAAATCCTGTGAGAGGGCATTTCTGCTCCGCGTTCCAAGTCCCTACGGTTCTTCCTAGCGGGAAGTCCTAACCGTTTGTGGCCGAGAAGGACTTCCATGGTGTGACCGGTATGTAGTGGCACGTCATGCCGGCCTCCTGGAAGTCCCCGTCGGCCTCGTTGGCTGGTCGGTCCGGTGCACCTGGACTTCCACGAAAGAACTTTGGTGCATTCTTTCTGGAGTCCCAGGCCGACCAGCAGTTGTAGGAGCTCGGCCACGTTGGCGAGTCCAACCGAGAGTACCGTGAAGGAGGACGTGCTGCACGTTCTAGCGGGAGCTGCACCTGGTCCAACCCGAGAAGGACTTCCATGGTGTGACCGGTATGTAGTGGCACGTCATGCCGGCCTCCTGGAAGTCCCCGTCGGCCTGGCTGGCAGGTCTGTCTTCATTGACGTTTTGGAGGAAAAACCCTATGAGGTTTTTATTTTGGGCTTCAGCCGGGCAGCAGTTCCAGGAGCCCGGGTAAGTTGGCACCTTACCCCGGTGTATTTGAGGTGGTGACACTTTTAGGGGTGCGAATATCTCCTTCACCTGAAATCCTGTGAGAGGGCATTTCTGCTCCGCGTTCCAAGTCCCTACGGTTCTTCCTAGCGGGAAGTCCTAACCGTTTGTGGCCGAGAAGGACTTCCATGGTGTGACCGGTATGTAGTGGCACGTCATGCCGGCCTCCTGGAAGTCCCCGTCGGCCTCGGCCACCTGTCGTTAAGCTGTGAGAGGAGCACGTGCTCCCGCGCCGTTTGAGTCTTTGGAATTTGTCCAAGACTCCTCAGATCGATCTGGCTCCCCGCGACCCGGCGGCGGAGGGACCACTCGCTCGGCAGTGCTTTGGAGCACTGTCGGTTACGGCGAGCGCGTCTTCCTCCCACACCGTCCGGGTCTGTTTCGCCCCCGGCCACCTACGGCCGGTGTCCCAAAAAGCCCGGCGGTCCTGCTAAGGCGGGCGCCGGTACCTCTCGCTCCCGCGAGGTGCGTTTGCTCAGTGCTGCTTCTATCACTCTAAAAGGCGTCCGAGAGTGTGCTGGTGTCGCCGGAGCCCGAGGCGCGAGAGAAAGCTTTAAACGACGGGGAGGCAGTGACCGCCCCCGTATGTCCGCTGCTCGCAAGGGCCTCTCTAGCCGAGGTGCTCCCAGGCGCACCCGCGCATGGGGCACGGTTGTTTTTCGCAAGTAGTCCAAAGCCGTCTTCCGCCTCGCCCGAGGCTGGAAGTGTCGGCGTGGCTCCCGCATGCAAGCCACACGCGGCTCCACGGTGGCTTCCCTCCCCCCCTCTCCGGAGGGGGGCGGCCCCATCCCATGTGGAGCCGCTAAGCCGCCGGGAAAGCGGCCTCGGTTCCCCGTGGGCGACAAAGGCGTCCTCCTCGGCACTTTGCGAGCTGGGCCGCCAGAGAGAGCAGTTAACCCGGATTGTCGAGGTTGTTGTTGCCTTTGTCCCATATTACCTAAGCCTGGTCCTTGTTACCTTACTGGTAAGGGTTAGGGACGCTGAGCGCGCTCCATCTTCTCGGCTCTATGTTGGGCTCTCTCTAAACAGGTCCTCGACTTAAGACCGACCGGTCTTCGTAGGCATCCTTCATCTCGGCAGGTTGCGAGCTGGGCCGTCGGTGAGAGCAGTTAACCCGGATTGTCGAGGTTGCCGTTGCCTTTGTCCCATATTACCTAAGCCTGGTCCTTGATACCTTACTGGTAAGGGTTAGGGACGATGAGCGCGCTCCATCTTCTCGGCTCTATGTTGGGCTCTCTCTAAACAGGTCCTCGACTTACGATTCTGCCCCGACCGACCGACCGGTCTTCGTAGGCGTCCTCCATCTCGGCAGGTTGCGAGCTGGGCCGCCGGTGAGAGCAGTTAACCCGGATTGTCGAGGTTGCCGTTGCCTTTGTCCCATATTACCTAAGCCTGGTCCTTGATACCTTACTGGTAAGGGTTAGGGACGATGAGCGCGCTCCATCTTCTCGGCTCTATGTTGGGCTCTCTCTAAACAGGTCCTCGACTTACGATTCTGCCCCGACCGACCGACCGGTCTTCGTAGGCGTCCTCCATCTCGGCAGGTTGCGAGCTGGGCCGCCGGTGAGAGCAGTTAACCCGGATTGTCGAGGTTGCCGTTGCCTTTGTCCCATATTACCTAAGCCTGGTCCTTGATACCTTACTGGTAAGGGTTAGGGACAATGAGCGCGCTCCATCTTCTCGGCTCTATGTTGGGCTCTCTCTAAACAGGTCCTCGACTTACGATGCTGCCCCGACCGACCGGTCTTCGTAGGCTTCCTCCATCTCGGCAGGTTGCGAGCTGGG